>NW_026731678.1:0-36748 GCF_028476545.2 Physella acuta | reverse complement strand
TTTTTGGGGGGGGGGGGTGTTTTGACAAGGTGGGCGCGGACAAGTGGGATATATTTGACATGCCGTGTCCCCGCGCCAGACCACCCTTTAGACAACCCACAAGTCTCCAGCCTGGCTTGCGGTCCAGAGTCCACTCAGCTCTTAACTGTACCTGAACTGAATCGGGTAAAGTGAGCTGGATATATCCACAAGGACTTATGATATAGGTAGTGACAACAGCATTCAAACTTGAATAAAGAGATAACACACGAATAAGAGTCAAATGTTAGTTGGTTCAGGGTGTGTTAGAATCAAATGTTAGTTGGTTCAGGGAGTGCTAGAATCAAATGTTAGTTGGTTCAGAGTGTGCTAGAATCAAATGTTAGTTGGTTCAGAGTGTGTTAGAATCAAATGTTAGTTGGTTCAGAGTGTGTTAGAATCAAATGTTAGTTGGTTCAGAGTGTGTTAGAATCAAATGTTAGTTGGTTCAGAGTGTGTTAGAATCTAATGTTAGTTGGTTCAGAGTGTGTTAGAATCAAATGTTAGTTGGTTCAGAGTGTGCTAGAATAAAACTCCTGTTACCAAACCCCACCAATCAAGTTTAATTGTTCCAGTGTCACGTGCTAGTACGTTATTTATAGA
This sequence comes from Physella acuta, assembly GCF_028476545.2. Taxonomy (NCBI): domain Eukaryota; kingdom Metazoa; phylum Mollusca; class Gastropoda; family Physidae; genus Physella; species Physella acuta. The sequence goes on along the minus strand of NW_026731678.1, from coordinate 36,127 downwards.
ACAGAAAACATTCAACTGTATGTTGAATTATGCTGATCATATCGCTTTATTACAGAATCAATTACACATGTATGTGTAGCTTACACACGATGAACCCACCAACGTTTATGTGTAGCCTACATATATTTGGTCCAAGTTTGGACTCCTGGTTCAAGTCGGTAGGTCGTCGCTCAGTTCTTTCCAGCAGTGTTTCTTCCAGGTCGCCATACTGTCCCTACATGCAATCCCTACATATGCCGAGGCCACCTTACAATCCCTACATATGCCGAGGTCACCAGACAATCCCTACATATACCGAGGTCACCATATAATTCCTACATATGGCGAGGTCACCATATAATCCCTACATATGCCGAGTTCACCATACAATCCCTACATACAATCCCTACATAAGGCCGAGGTAGAAGGAAATTGATGAACTCGAACTTAACGCCTGTCGGGTCTACAATTGTAGTCGCTCTAAACTTTAGGGCACCAAGTCATAAAACACAAACAAATTACGTTATTAAGCCAATCCCTTCCCCATAAAACTCCACTTAACAATTTTATTGCCACCTCCCCCCCCCCCCCTGCGTAATTTTTAAATAACAAAGCGCGATGTATCTCCCTCATAGAACTCCACAAAAAAATTGTTCGAACATTTTTTATTAACTGTTGCTAACGTTAGTTTTTAAACACATTTTTAGCGCAATTTCCTTACAGGAATGCGATTATTAACTTTTCATTTCTGGATGGATGTGTGTCCGCAGCTTTAGTCCGCAGCTTTAAGTCGTATCTCCTCCTCAACGAAGCAAAATCGAGGACTATTTCCAAAAGCAAATATGTTAAGCAAGTTCCGAGGATGATTGTGGGCCAAAAAAATTCCCGGAATTCCTTCCTGGATGTCCCGGAAAAGCCAAAACAAACTCGAAAAAATGCAGGTTTTTGGCCCATATCTCGGAAATGCGGACCACTTAGCGACTTGAAACATTTACCAATCGATCCTGCCATAATTTAGAACAATATTGCCGAAGAAAGTTTTCAAAAATATCCTTTCATTCGGTCACAAAAAAATTAAGGAAAATTGCGCTTAAATTGTCACTAGTTTTAAAAAATATGACACTGGCACATACAGTATCTGAAAGTCTAAATCTTATACATACCGTTCCTCCAAGTCTTCGGAAATTTCGCAGGAGAAAAAATAAGATCAACTTTGGGGGAAGAAGTGAATTAAGAAAAACAAAAGTGTATGCTACGGCTCTTTACCGTTTACCGCCGAATATTACAAAATAATAAACCACAACCAACCCCTTTTTTTCTACTATGTGTCCTAGATCTTTGAGATCAGTCGTTTTACTCAAGAAGTCAAATATTTAAATATGGTACTGGTCTATGCGCGATGTTGTCAAAGGCCTGTTTTTTTCATGAGAGCAGCACAGTCGTTTGTTTCTACTAATTTCTAGCTTTCGATACATTACTCTGTAGAAGTCTACATCCTTTGACTGGACATTAGGTTCAAATATTCAAAGCGCCACGAGCTGTCTTAAGGGAATTTAGAGTAACCTTTTTTTATGGGTGCATGTGATTTCTGTGAACACTATAAATTTACATATTTGAAAAATGGAATGTTATGAACCACACTCACACAGCAATATTAAACTGACAGTGCCATTTTGAGAAACTGTACAGACACTTAGATATTGTCAGTGTTTCTTCCAGACTTTTTTCTCCGGGGGGGGGGGGGGGGGGGGTGGCACTTGAATTTTCTGGGGGGGGGGGCGGTATAGGGACTTTCTTCGGGGGGCGGACACTGTTAAAAGTATATATTTTCTATATAAATTATATAAATTTCATTCGTTCGTCGGGGGGGGGGGGGGCGGCGGGTAAAAATATCCCCCCCCCCCCCGAAGAGATGCCTTGAAGAAACTCTGGATATTGTATAAACAGAACAAATGGCCAGTTGGGATGCAATGCAATGCACCACTACATCATGTTTTTTTTTCAAATAAAAAACAAACATAAAAGATTTTGTTACATTAATTATCCTGTTAAGGGGACAGAATTACTTCAAATAACAAGATATAAAATATTATCATTGTTACCTCCCTTTTTATATAAAATCTGCGAGGAGTAACATTTCAAGGGTACAGAGGAATTAAGTTATCAAATATATTTGTACATGACCTGCTCTGTTTATGCGTCAGAGGCGTAGCAACCCATTCCGGGGCCCGGGGCGAAAAAACGCACCCCCCACCATCCCAGTTGGCATTTTACCCAGTGGCGGAACTAGAAAAAAGGGGCCACCCCGCAAAAACAATTTTAGCCCCCCCCCCCAGCCCTTATAAATATATAGGCCTACATATGTATATATGTATACATATATATATATATATATATATAATATATATATATATATATATATATATATAATATATATATATATATATATATTATATATATATATATATATATATATATATATATATATATATTATATATATATATATATATATATATATATATATAATATATACTCAAACGCAAAAATACGAACATAGGATACTTATTGCTGGCCTGTTCGTGTTATGAGAAAGTACGTGTTTTTTTTTTAACTAAAACAAATTACATCGTGTCATGGGGTGTAAGTGCACTAGTCTGTTTTGTGAAAATCAGTTATATATTATTTCTGCCGTAACGTCTCTATTATCATATCGGTCAAAAGAATATAAAACATGAAAGCTTTCTGTAATAATGGTGTCTCGTGTCATGTTTATTTTTATGTTTTTTTTTGTATTTATTTATTAATTTTTAATACATTTTCTTTTTATACAGGTCATTCTTTAGTAAGTAATTTATAAACAAATAACAATAAAGAGAAGTAATTGCTTATTAATCTGTTTAGTATAAATCTATTAAAAAGAGGCTTATGAGCATCACTATTGACTATTTAAAAAAGGGAAATAAGTCATTCAAGTGGTTTGAACGTTTTGCTTATCTTTGAGAAGTTTGATTGTAGGAGAAAGAGAACTCGGCTTTCACAGTGGTTTAAAAACGAAGGAAAAATTAGCGTGGGGGGTTACTATAGAATAAAGATAATCCAACCGCAGCTACAGTAATCTTTTTTACAAAACAAACATTAAGTCTAAAATTAAATGCAAGAAATTGTTTTTTTAACTATAACAATTTTTTATGGTCGGCCGTGGGCCCCTAAATGGCGTGGGCCCCCTCGCATTGCGGGGTCTGGCGGCACTGTAGTTCCGCCCCTGATTTTACCAGTCACTTTCCAACAACAATTTTTATTTTGGTGTCCCACAATCGATGTAGAAAACAAATCCTTAAGTCTTTTAAGCAAAGTAGCAGTCTATTTTCTTAATTTAGACTCTGATATTATGCCTCGGATATACGTACATCTAACGATCATACAGGCATATAACTGGTGCAGACAACTGTGTCAGAAACATGAGCAGCTCTTCATCTGCCCGATAGATCGCCAGGTCTAAAGAGAAATCTTTCCTCTAGATAGCTAGATGCTGTTGACAAGAGTAAACAGACCCCTATATTAACTCTAACCACACAAGTTTCAACAGGAACTTTAAAGATTAGCCAAACCCGAGAGGATATCAATTCTTCGTGCAATTCATGCCAAAACTTCATTAGCCCAAAGTTAACAAAGATAAAAATTTAAAAACACCTGACCCACTAATGTGCCACAAGGAATAAGATTAAGATTAACAAACTAGGCCATCGTGTAGTTTTATGTAACGTTGATTTGTCTTTAAACACGTTCCAAAACCAGTCAACTGTGACAGGTTGCAACTATCGATTGATTAGGCCAAGACATTCAACGCCATCATATGTGCTGAGATAATACTACTAGAGTAGAGGTGTCCTGAGACTGATTTAGGAGGGTATCTTTCAAATTGTCTTTAACGACTAAAAATAAACCCAATCTTCGGCACACTCTCCACATCATCCGGAGGTCAACATACTCATCACTATCCATACTCCCAACACCACACACCCCTCCTCACACCACCCCAACACCACCATACCTCCACACAACCCCATCACTCCACATACCCTCTCACATCAACCCCAACACCACCATACCCTCATCATACCCCAACACCACCATACCCCAACACCACCATACTCACCACACAACCACAACACCACCATACCTCCACACAACCCCAACACCACCATACCCTCACACAACCCCAACACCACCATACCCCAACACCACCATACCTCCACACAACTACAACACCACCATACCTCCACACAACCACAACACCACCATACCTCCACACAACTACAACACCACCATACCTCCACACAACCACAACACCACCATACCTCCACACAACCCCAACACCACCATACATCCACACAACCACAACACCACCATACCTCCACACAACCACAACACCACCATACCTCCACACAACCCCAACACCACCATATCCCAACACCACCATACCCCAACACCACCATACCCCAACACCACCATACCTCCACACAACCCCAACACCACCATACCCCAACACCACCATACCCCAACACCACCATACCCCAACACCACCGTACCTCCACACAACCCCAACACCACCATACCCTCACACAACCCCAACACCACCATACCCCAACACCACCATACCCCAACACCACCATACCTCCACACAACCCCAACACCACCATACCCTCACACAACCCCAACACCACCATACCTTCACACAACCCCAACACCACCATACCCCCCCACACAACCACAACACCACCATACCCCCACACAACCACAACACCACCATACCCTCACACAACCCCAACACCACCATACCTTCACACAACCCCAACACCACCATACCTTTACACAACCTCAACACCACCATACCTCCACACAACCCCAACACCACCATACCTTCACACAACCCCAACACCACCATACCTCCCACACAACCCCAACACCACCATACCCCCCACACAACCCCAACACCACCATACCTTCACACAACCCCAACACCACCATACCCCCCACACACAACCCCAACACCACCATACCCCCACACAACTACAACCCCCACCATACCCCCCACACAACTACAACCCCACCATACCCCCACACAACTACAACCCTACCATACCCCCCACACAACCCCTTAGAAACACCTCCAGCACATCCCTCTGTACAACAGAAACATACACCTCCCACCCCCCCCCCCAGTCAATCGCCCTCACAGCATCTAAGCTCTTACTCCTCAACCTCTTTTAATTGTATACTCCCCCCATACACCACCAATCACACAAAACACACAACATCACAAGTTGAACCCCAATCACACAGACAAACAACATTACAGGTTAAACCCCAATTACACAAGACACACAACATTACAGGTTAAACCACAATTAAACAGACACAACATTACAAGTTAAACCCCAATCACACAGACACACAACATTACAGGTTAAACCCCAATCACACACCATAACAGATTAAACCGTAATCACCCCAATTACATACACATAGTAACTGGTTGAACCCCAATTACACAGACATACAGCACCTCAGTTAAAAAGAAAACAAGCCTTCACTTGTCTCAGTGTAACATAGAGCACGGTTGTGTGTACACTGATATCGGGTTTCCAAAACTTCTAGAAAAACCGTACTTGACTCAAGGACTTATTGAACTAAATTGATTTTGTCAATTGTCGAGAAGGAAAGGGTGTGGGGGGGGGGAGGGGTGGAGAGTGACTGTCGAAATTATGATATCGAAAGTAGAAATTAAATTTCAAAATTTTAGGGCATGTGTATTTAATCAAAAAAATATGTTTTGAAATCGTTTTGTTCACACGTAACACGTTGGGTAACATTGTGGGGTTAATATTTAACTTCTTGTTGAAGGTTAGCTCTCAAAGACTTGAAGAATTTTGTTTTTATATTACTTGTTGAAGGTTTGCTCTAAATGAATTGTAGAGGGTTGACACTAAATGACTTCTAATGTAGAGGGTTGACACTAAATGACTTCTAAGGTAGAAGGTTGGCAATAAATTACTTCTTGTGTAGATAGTTAACACTAAATAACTCGTAGAAGCTTGACTCTAACCGACTTGTAAAAAGGTTGACTCTAAATGACATGGAAACCAGTAAACACCCACACGCGGTGTCAGAATTTGCACAACAAAGGAAGCAGGTAGCAGTCGCTGACAGTTTAAATCTGTGACGCTTGAAGCTTTTTATAACTTCAAGTGTGTGATATCGCTAAAACTAGCAGCTAGTGTTCGTGGAATCGAAAACAACCAAAAAATTATTTGACTTGAAGTCATGACTTGACTGTGAACCTGACTTTAGGAACCAGCCTGTTGTTGTGGTTCGTGACTTGAGCTGTAGGATGAGCTGGTTTTTTCTGAGGAACTACTGGGCCGTGTGAGTTGATGTTTCTTGCATTGTCTTTACATGCAGTACTCAGCATTGTCTTTACACGCAGTACTCAGCATTATTTGACTTTGTGTGCGAGTTTGTGTGCGAGTTTTTGTGTGAGCTTGTTTGTTTGTTTAAGTGTCATTTTATGTGTATGTGTGTGTAAGAGCAAGTAGTGTATTTGCGTGCGTATGTATGTATGTATGTCTGTTTTTGTATGTATGTGACGGGTATATTTTACACTGACATGTGCTGACACAGTATGTGGTGTGTCTGGTGTTGCGTGGAGATGTAGAATAGACATAGAGGTCTTCTAGTTAGCCATGTGGAAGGGACCTTAGGAGTGTGGCATATGTGGCTGATTATGTGGAGGTTAGCTGTTTGTTAGCTGTATGTGGATGTTAGTTGTATGCGGATGTTAGTTGTATGTGGAGGTTAGTTGTTATGTGGATGTTAGTTATATGTGGAGGTTAGTTGTATGTGGAGGTTAGTTGTATGTTAGTTGTATGTGGTTGTTAGTTGTATGTGGAGGTTAGTTGTATGTGGATGTTAGTTGTATGTGGAGGTTAGTTGTATGTGGATGTTAGTTGTATGTGAAGGTTAGTTGTATGTGGAGGTTAGTTGTATGTGGAGGTTAGTTGTATGTTAGTTGTATGTGGTTGTTAGTTGTATGTGGAGGTTAGTTGTATGTGGATGTTAGTTGTATGTGTATGTTAGTTGTATGTGAAGGTTAGTTGTATGTGGAGGTTAGTTGTATGTGGATGTTAGTTATATGTGGATGTTAGTTGTATGTGGAGGTTAGTTGTATGTGGTTGTTAGTTGTATGTGTATGTTAGTTGTATGTGGATGTTAGTTGTATGTGTATGTTAGTTGTATGTGAAGGTTAGTTGTATGTGGATGTTAGTTATATGTGGAAGTTAGTTGTATGTGGATGTTAGTTATATGTGGAGGTTAGTTGTATGTGGTTGTTAGTTGTATGTGGAGGTTAGTTGTATGTGGATGTTAGTTGTATGTGGAGGTTAGTTGTATGTGGATGGTTAGTTGTATGTGAAGGTTAGTTGTATGTGGAGGTTAGTTGTATGTGGAGGTTAGTTGTATGTTAGTTGTATGTGGATGTTAGTTGTATGTGGATGTTAGTTGCATGTGGATGTTAGTTGTATGTGTATGTTAGTTGTATGTGTATGTTAGTTTATGTGGAGGTTAGTTGTATGTGGAGGTTAGTTGTATGTGGATGTTAGTTGTATGTGGATGTTAGTTGTATGTTGAGGCTTTCTTTGTGTTAACAATCACTGTTGTAGGAGATCTATAAATTTAAAAAAAAAACATTAGTAGGTCAAAGTGCAAAGAAAATTATTTTGTTGTTTTTTTGAGCCCTTTAAACGGCCTGCCTCCCCCTCCCTGCGTAGACGCGGCTGGCGGCATGGGTACCTCTTAACGCGTTTTCCCTGATGATGAACTTAACAGTACGGGGGTGGGGATAGGGGGGGAGTGAATTCAACTTCATTCACCACTGTCCGGTCACTTTAGGTCAATTACTTTACCCAGCGTATACCCATGTGTGACATTAATGTCGCCCTACACAATTACAGCTTGTCCCGTTCTGGTGGTGAGGTGGGGGGGGGGAACAACCAACTCAGAGTAAACGGTACAGACTCATAGATACTGTATAGACCTTAAAAACGGTACAGACACATAGATCTAGTGCTGACCACATTATTTCTTCGAAGTTCATTTTCCGAAGCAACAGAAGCAGACGAACTTTACTTTTGTGAGAAGGGCGTTTTTAATACAGAAGAACTAGGGCAAAGGGACAATACTCCAAAATAAACTCTCAAAATGGCGTCCAAAATATCAACAACAATACACTATTTTCTGTTCTAAGGAAATCAGTCTTAATTTTAGCCCAATGTTCGTTCAACTTTTATGTAGACTATAATTTAATTAAGGTTATTGATTAAAGGAATTGATGTAATATGTCGTCAGGTAGTGATCAAGAAGAATTTTATGACGCTGCAGATGAGACATCTTCTTCATCGTAAGTGAAGATTTTTTTTAATGATCACGGCCGTTCACTAGTCTTACTATTACTAGAATCTAGATCTAGATCTAAATCTAGAATCTAGCAGATTTAGATTCTAGATCTATTAGTTACTAATCATGATCTAGGTTTCTAGATTTAGTTAGAAATAGAATCTACCTAGATCTAGATCTAGAATCTGGGTGTGGGGAAATTGCGAGACGCGAAAAGCGAAATGGCGAGGGCGGGAAAATGCGAGAAGGGCGCGAAAACGGTCGGTCACGTGACTTTTTTGTCTCGCATTTTACCACAAGCCGATACTTACGCTGGGTGGTGTTGAAATGCGAAGATTTCTGCGAAAAAATTTACCGCACCCGATTTTCAGTGGTATTTGGTCCAGACTTCAAAGACGTTTCGTTTACATTGTTAAAACTTCCGATTTTTCCGTCGCTAGACATACTGATGATTTGTCAACTCCCCCCATCTTTTGTGTCGATTTAGAATACCACCTTGTTCTAACGACGGAAATACCGCCGACGATAGATCATTTTCTGTCTTTTGTGTGGAACGCCGAGGCCGCCTGATTTACCGTCTTTGAAGATCACCGTGCCCGGATCCGCTGCCGCCGCAAACATATTTTCTATTGTTGCATAGAAATTTTGTATTATAGCCGCCGCCTACGATTTTTTTCTAACTTTTTTTTACCATATAAATCTAAGCACAGGGAAATGCCTACATCATTTGGATACAACAAAATAAAGTGACAGATCACCGATATTATCAGTTGCTCGTGCTATATCGTAAGCTATGGGCCTACTTCAAATATTTTTAAAACCAAGTTGAACTTGTCTGAATTTTTTGGTTTTGGTGGTGGTGTTATTTGGGGTCTTCCATAAATGACGTCACACTCGTAGGGGGGGGGGGGTTCTGTAATTTTATGACGATGTGTGATGAGGGGGAGGAGGAGGGGGGGGGGGGGGTTAGATGTGAAGTCACACTATAAAAAAGCAATGTTGGAAAAAGAATTTTAGAAGTTTTTTCGCGTTTTAGAAAACTGTTTTAATACATTGTAATAGGAATTGATTAAAATACTCTATTTTGACCGAAATTAGACAAGATTTTGGGGAAAATATCGATGTTTTAAAAAAACTCAACTGCTGGTGACAACAATGAGCAAGACATTGCCAAAATTACAGAAATGATAAAAAATACAAATTATAAAAAACGGAAAACAGATGTTGAGCGTGCGGATGATGATGATGAGAACATGGGTGCCAGTGTTGTTTGTGGGATGAACGAGGAGGTCAACTGTGATGAGAATGTGAAATGTTGTGAATGTGGATTGGAAGAAGTAGCAAAAGAAAAATGTATAAATCATTAAATGGGAGTCTAATGAACTGGGTTGGGTGTACTATGTGTGAAAGATGGTGTCACGAGGTGTGTTTGAGTAGTGCTAGGACTGTTTCAGAAGATTTTGTTTGTAATTAAAATTACTTAATAAAAAAATAAATTGCACTTTTTAGAATTGTTTATACTTTTACACTTTTTGCAAGTACAAAAATCCATAAATAGATGTTGCAAAATATCTCTCCAGCTGACAAGATTATACCAATTCACAATGACACAGCTTACGTTTGTATAAACATGAGCGGGCTAGATTTTTAAATTAATGCCGACTGAAACGGGATTTTCCTCTCGCTAACAAGAGCGGGCGATGACAGTAGCACAGCAACGATGTTAGGATTTTTAAATAGATAGATCTAGATATAGATCTATCTTCTTAGTATCTAGATAAAAAATAACAACATACAACACTCGTGTTAAAGGGTATGGCTAAATGCTTGTTTATTTTAAAACAAATAAATAATTGAAATAAATAAAGATGGAAAAAAAAGGAAAAAACTTTTTTCGCAAAAAGTGTCTCGCTATTTACCCTTAATTCCGCAGGTATGTCTCGCATTACCTTCTCGCAATTTCCCGCCTCGCCATTTCGCTTTTCGCGTCTCGCAATTTCCCCACACCCCTAGAATCTAGATCTAGAAATCTAGATCTAGGCCTATCTATATTATTTTATTTTAGTATAGGCCTAATTATTATACTATAATATAATATTATTATTAGTTTTAGGATTAGGGTTAAGGTTAGACCTACCCTATTTATTATTTATTGTATTTAACAAATAGTAACTACTAGATCTACTAAGCCATATTATTATATTATTATTAGATCTACTACTAATAAGTTAAGTAAGTGTGGCTTAAGACTGACAAACCCTAGCTAGACTGACTAGATAGTAGATAGGGCTAGATCTAGATCTATATATAAAAATATAACAATAGATAGTAGTGTAGATTAGCCTATATTAAATTATTTTTAGGCCTTGGCCATATAGGTATATTAAATTATTATCAATTTTACAATAGGCCTAGCTAGAGTATAGACTATTATTAATTATTATTAATTTATTAGGCTTAGTTACAGTGTTTCTTCCAGACTTTTTTTTCTCTGGGGGGGGGGGGGGGGGGCAAACACTGTTAGAAGTATATGTTTACTATATAAATTTTCCATTTGTTTGTGGGGGGGGGTAGACTTTCTTCAGTTGGTGTTGTCTAACAATACAGTTTATGTTTACACAGGTCATGCCACCACAGCAACTCACCAAAGAGTATTACAGTAAGTCAACAGTTTTTCAACATATCTCTTGTTAGAAGAAAAAGAATCCAAATTGTTTACTCAAAGTCTGTTCTCTCATATTCCCCCCCCCCCCCCCCCCCCCCCCCCCAGCACCAGCAAAGCCAGTATTATTGAATGAAATAGAATTCTGCCTACTTCTAATATAATCCATCAACAGTCATCACAATGTTAAACTCATGCCATGATATAAGCTCTGGTCACTACATCAACAGTCATCACAATGTTAAACTCATGCCATGATATAAGCTTTGGTATTTTTTTTGTTCTAGTTTTCTGAAATTGAGGAGGAAGAGAGGAGGCTCTTACAGCTTAAAAAGAGAGCAGAGGAGAGGTGAGTACATGCTCTAGAGAAGTGAGTACATGCTGTAGAGAGCTGAGGAGAAGTGAGTACATGCTGTAGAGAGCTGAGGAGAAGTGAGTACATGCTGTAGAGGGCTGAGGAGAAGTGAGTACATGCTGTAGAGAGCAGAGGAGAGGTGAGTACATGCTCTAGAGAAGTGAGTACATGCTGTAGAGAGCTGAGGAGAAGTGAGTACATGCTGTAGAGAGCTGAGGAGAGGTGAGTACATGCTGTAGAGAGCTGAGGAGAAGTGAGTACATGCTCTACCCTGTTAGCTACCTGGCTATGATAACAACTGATGCTGTTTTTATTTGTAAATTTCACTGAAAGTGATGTTCCATTGTAAGTTCCTTTGCTATTCGGCCACATTCATCTCTAAAATGCAAATAGCTAGCTGTTAGATTTTTTAGTTCATGAAATTGTCTTATTGTACGTTGTTTCCTTTGTGTCAGATGCAACAGTTTTAAATTCTTGATGTAGTTTAATGGTACAATTTGTCTTTTGTGTCAGATGCAAGTTGATGTGTTTTAACGGTACAATTTGTCTTTTGTGTTAGATGCAAGTTGATGTGTTTTAACGGTACAATTTGTCTTTTGTGTCAGATGCAAGTTGATGTGTTTTAACGGTACAATTTGTCTTTTGTGTCAGATGCAAGTTGATGTGTTTTAATGGTACAATTTGTCTTTTGTGTCAGGCGTAACAGTTTTAAATTCTTGATGTGGTTTAACGGTACAATTTGTTCTTTGTGTCAGACGCAAGAGAGAAGATGAGGAGCTGGAACGCCGGCTGCTACAGCTCCAACAGCAGAAGCGTGCTGAAGCTAGCAACAAGGTAAGTGTCAGCTCCTGCTGTCAACTGTCAGCATCTATTGTCAAATCTGGCTGGATCTAGCTGTCAGCTGTACCTACTGAATTATTAATTTCTTGAGTAACTTTTTAAGTATAAGAGCGTTTTGCATGCTAATTAAGGAATTTTTGTTCTGTGAGAAGTGTTGAAATTGATTGCATCTCTTGCAGGAACAAGACCTGCATCACCTGGAGCATGAGGGCAGGATAAGAAAGCTGGAAGAGATGCGCCAGTCTCTGGGTGCCGACCAATCTTTTTTTTCCACATCCAACGACTCCTCACTAGACAAGGACTCGCCCAACACTTCAACAGACATTCCTGACCTTTTTGCCTTATCTGGGGCACGCCCCGCCTCAGCCCCAAAGTCACGGACCATTGAAAAAATGGAGAACAATGGCGCCACAACACAGACAAATCGCCAGCATGCTAAAAAACGTTCTGGTTCCTGGGGGGACCTGCCCAAAAATGACTCTGTCTTGACCATAGCTAGTGGGGCGGAGGCGAGGTACCCCTCGGGGAACAACCCGACTGACTTTAACATCAGAGTAGACAAACCTGGTAGCCAGGGGGACATTTCTTCACCAGAGGGTCACCAGTCAGGGAGTGACACGTCACTACCTAGTGCGGAGGCCTCAGGTGGTTTGGTCTCAGTTCAAAGGTCAAGTTCCCTGCGGCAGAGTAAAGACGAGAAGTTGATAGACATGGACCAGAACATGGAGAGGTCAGTTGCTCAACATTTGTCTTAGCACTTAGTTCTGGCTCATGGGATGGTGTGGTTGAATGCTAGAGTGTACAACTACTAATCCAAAAGTCTTGAGTTCAGATATCGGGTTTGAATCTGTAGGATTTCCCTGAGTCCACCTAGCTCTAATTGTTACCTATGGAAAGTAAAGTCTCTGCAGTTTTGTTGAGTAGTTGACATCACTTACATTAAACCAATAGGTCACCCATCACAAAATATTTCAATGTCCTGTAGCCAGTGGTTTCTAACATTTGGGATTGTGTTGAGTCTAAATATGAAAAAAAGGTTTCTAATGTTTTGGTTTGGGTCCTGACCTCTGCAGATATCACCCAGAGAAAGAAAAACAAAACAAAAGCCTGACCCTCCTCATCAGTGGCAGCAAGCTGGGCAGCGTGGACATGGGCACGGACAGCGTGGTGGACACAATCCTTCAACAGACACAGGTCCAGCAGGACTCGGAGCCAGACATTGTGAAGAGCACCAAGTCCAGGACACCCCCATTTGTCAAGCCCCCGGTAGCCCCTCCCCGGAAGAAGAAGGTCAAAAGTCAGGTAAGTTCAAGGGCTACCTGTGTGACAGGCTGGGTGTGAGCGAGGGTGAATAAACTCCTGTTTCATTTTGATCAAAGTTTAAATGGTTGCCCATCTAGTCCCAATCATCTCCACACGACATGACACCTGCGACTGACAGTACAGAGTCAGGGCGAGCCCCGCGTCTCCTGCCCTCCCCCTTGTTCCTCAGAGGGGAGCCACTGCAGTCCAGGCTTGAGCCAAAGGGGAGAGAAAACTCTCTGGACGTCAAGTCAGCTCTGGAAGGGAGCCGACACATTTACACCTATGTGAGTAGGACGGAGCCGCTCAGTCAATGTTTTTGTTGTACTGCATGATCACATTCTTTGGTTCTTATACATATGCCAGCAGGACTTCTTGTTTTTTTTTTCTGCACGTTGCACTGTTAGGATAAGGTCAAGGTTAGAGTCACTCCTGGGGTTATAGCAAGGGTTATGGTTAGGATAGGGACACTTGCAATGAAAGATGCTTATCCTCCTGACATTTTAAAGTGTCAATATGTCTGTCAAAAGTAGTTAAGATAGTTGACAAGATTGACAAGTTGTTGTATGTGACACTAGGATCTGGACGAGTGCGGCACTGGCAGGGAGAGCACCAGACCTCTGCACTACGACGCCAACATTTACTCCGGCAGCTCTGGCAGCCCCAGGGTCAGTCCCCGAAGCCAAGCCTTCAGCGGCACCGAGACTTTGGATGATAACATGGATTCCTTGTCTGTGCAGATCCAGCACTGGCAGAGCCTGGGGGATGGGGGCAGAGAGGCCAGTCCTAACCGCAGACCACGCTCCAGTTCTGGGCGACCCCTAACAGACGAGGTAGGTCAACACTTGTTTAAATACACAAAGCTGTTGAAATGGTTAAATCCAGTGTTTATTTGGTCATCAGTTAATTGACTATTTGGTTCAACTTTCTATTTTTAGCATCGTCTGATAATGCAACACACAATAAATTCAATAATACCAGTTTTTTCTTTTTGTAAATATTTTGTATCATTTACCAAAATCAGTGACACCCCTGAGTTCACTCAGCTCTTTATGGGTACCTGCTCTAAAGTTGGGGGAATTTAATTTGTTGACTGGCATCTCCAGGAAATCCTGGAACTGGTCACCTTGAGAAACCTGGACACAGGGGAGACCATCCCACTGAGCACGGCAGAGGACAAGCTGCCCAAGTGTGTCAACCCTTTGGCCCTGCACATCATGCGGCGCACTAAAGAGTACAGCAGGTTGGTGGGGGGCATGGAAACTGTGGGGTGGGGAAATTTTACGGGTGTGGAGAGTGATAACCCTACAAGGGGGGGGGGGGGGGGCAGGGAATTTCAGTGGGTGGTAAACTGTTATTTGGTAAAAAAAAATCTTGTCGGTAGGCTGATGTTAGAAAATCTTGTTGGTGGGCTTAGTTTTGAAAATCTTGTGTTGGTGTCAATGCCTCTTTTTACCACCGCTTGTATCTAGTGACCTGGCTCTCTTGTTGCTTTACAACCTAGTCTTGTGTGCTGGTGGATCTGTTGTGTTAAAGGGGAGAAACTTACGCTCCAGTGATACCAGCTTACATATGACAAACTTTCCTTACACTCTAGTGATACAAGCTTACATATGACAAACTTTCCTTACACTCCAGTGATACAAGCTTACATATGACAAACTTTCAATACACTCTAGTGATACAAGCTTACATATGACAAACTTTCCTTACACTCTACTGATACAAGCTTACATATGACAAACTTTCCTTACACTCTAGTGATACCAGCTCATATATGACAAACTTTCCTTACACTCTAGTGATACAAGCTTACATATGACAAACTTTCCTTACACTCCAGTGATACAAGCTTACATATGACAAACTTTCAATACACTCTAGTGATACAAGCTTACATATGACAAACTTTCCTTACACTCTAGTGATACAAGCTTACATATGACAAACTTTCCTTACACACTAGTGATACAAGCTTACATATGACAAACTTTCCTTACACTCCAGTGATACAAGCTTACATATGACAAACTTTCCTTACACTCCAGTGATACAAACTTACATATGACAAACTTTCCTTACACTCCAGTGATACAAGCTTACATATGACAAACTTTCCTTACACTCTAGTGATACTAGCTTACATAATGTGACAAACTTTCCTTACACTCCAGTGATACAAGCTTACATATAACAAACTTTCCTTACACTCCAGTGATACAAGCTTACATATGACAAACTTTCCTTACGCTCCAGTGATACAAGCTTACATATAACAAACTTTCCTTACACTCCAGTGATACAAGCTTACATATGACAAACTTTCCTTACACTCCAGTGATACAAGCTTACATGTGGATGGGCTGAGTGATGAATCAGATTCTAGGTCAGAGAAAAGTGCAGCGTCATCAAGTAATACAGTCAGGAGGAAAGGGTGAGTGGGAGAAGAGGTTGAGAGGTGTGGGGTGAGGGGTGTGGGAGGAGAGGTTGAGTGGTGTGGGAGGAGAGGTGTATGCTTTGGGAGGAGAGGGTGAGTGTGTAACTTAGTAGCTAGTGTTTTGTTAACTTTGTTGCTAGTGTTTTGCTAACTTTTAACTCTTGCTCACATAGGATGAGGATCAAAAAGTTTTTTGGGAAAACTGTGAACAAGGTCAAATCTGTGGCAGACTCAGGTAAGGTCAAGGCTGACTTTACTTTTTAATGACTTGCTGTTGGTGTCACTTCTTGATGACACACTGCTGATGTTACTTCTTGATGACATGCTGTTGGTGTCACTTCTTGATGACTTGCTGTTGGTGTCACTTCTTGATTCCATGCTGCTGGTGTCACTTCTTGATGACATGCTGTTGGTGTCACTTCTTGATGACATGCTGCTGGTGTCACTTCTTGATGACATGCTGTTGGTGTCACTTCTTGATGACTTGCTGTTGGTGTCACTTCTTGATGACTTGCTGTTGGTGTCACTTCTTGATGACACACTGCTGATGTTACTTCTTGATGACATGCTGCTGATGTCACTTTTTGATTTATTCTTATAATTATTACAAATTTTAAAAAATGTAAATAATGACTTGCAATATTTTGATCAAATGAATTCATGGTTAGAATATTTTTCCGTCTCAGCACTTCAAGGAGATCCACCATTGGAGGAAGAGGTTTCTGTTGACGGGAAAGTTTTTAAGGTAATTTCTGGGGGCACTTGTTTGACTGGTGTAGGTGTTGTCAGTGGTTCTCCCACTTTGATCTAAACATGTTCCTCAGACAGTTTAATTTTAAAGTACAAGTTGGATGAACATTTGTTTGATTAGTGTTGCTCCAATTTTAAAGTACAAGTTGAATGAAAATTTGTTTGATTAGTGTTGCTCCAATTTTAAAGTACAAGTTGGATGAAAATTTGTTTGATTAATGTTGCTGTATGTGTCTGTTGAATGTTTGACAGATCAAGTCATCCAGCAAGAACAAAGGGCCTTATGACTTCTCCCAGCCTAGCATACTTCAGGAGATGAGCGGGGAACACACTGTAAGTATTTTCAATCATCACCTTGACATGTGTTTGGCTGTGTGCATTAATTCTTGATATAGAGATCTAATACATCAAAAGAAATTGTGAAATTTATGACTATTTTCCTCACAAATTTATTTCATTTCCAATATAACATTTAGTTTTGTTATCATGTTTTAGTCATTACAAATTCCATTACAGTGAATTTAAATTGACTATAAGGCCTTAAATCATGAAACATGTTTTTTGATTAATTTTCACCTTGAATAAATTTTATGAATTTTTTTTTTTTAGGGAGCCATTTGGACAATGAAATTTTCCCCTTGTGGGAAGCTGCTGGTGAGTGTGATCTGATCAAATGTTTTAGAGTTATCTAACCTGTTCAATGGTTTCTTCCTGTTTGAAGCTGAGTAGATTTTTAGAGTTATCTAACCTTTTGACACAACTTTTTATCTAAATTCAATTCAGGCCACTGGTGGTCAAGATAGTGTCTTAAGGATTTGGGTCCTCAAATCTACTTATACTTACTTTGAAGATTTCAGGCAAAAATATTCAGATGGTAAGTTTTAACCTTATTTGCAGATTAGTTATAATTAAATTAATTGTAAGTTAAACTCGTTATAATTAAATGAACTGCTTTTATAATTCAATTAGAAATTATAAATGATGTTTTTTTAACCCTTAAAAGTTTGCGGCTGTAAATGAGATTTTCCTGTACATGAAGTAAAAATGTCCAGACATTAAAGGGTTAACGGTCAGAAAAGTGAATATTTCTAACCTTGGCTCTCACTGTTTTCAGTTCGACTTTCACCAGCGGTGTCACATGACAGCTTAAACTCCGCCTCCTCATCAGATCTGTCTGCCGCTGCTATGGATCCTCTGGTTAGTGTTTCAGTTTTAGATTGTTGCTGGGTTTCACTGGTTGGCTCTGTTCTTTTTTTTAATTGTTGCTGGGTTTCACTGGTTGGCTCTGTTATTTTTTTTATTTGTTGCTGGGTTTCACTGGTTGGCTCTGTTATTTTTTTTATTTGTTGCTGGGTTTCACTGGTTGGCTCTGTTATTTTTTTTATTTGTTGCTGGGTTTCACTGGTTGGCTCTGTTATTTTTTTTATTTGTTGCTGGGTTTCACTGGTTGGCTCTGTTATTTTTTTTATTTGTTGCTGGGTTTCACTGGTTGGCTCTGTTCTTTTTTTTATTTGTTGCTGGGTTTCACTGGTTGGCTCTGTTATTTTTTTTATTTGTTGCTGGGTTTCACTGGTTGGCTCTGTTATTTTTTTTATTTGTTGCTGGGTTTCACTGGTTGGCTCTGTTATTTTTTTTATTTGTTGCTGGGTTTCACTGGTTGGCTCTGTTATTTTTTTTTATTTGTTGCTGGGTTTCACTGGTTGGCTCTGTTATTTTTTTTATTTGTTGCTGGGTTTCACTGGTTGGCTCTGTTATTTTTTTTTATTTGTTGCTGGGTTTCACTGGTTGGCTCTGTTATTTTTTTAATTTGTTGCTGGGTTTCACTGGTTGGCTCTGTTATTTTTTTTTTTTTGTTGCTGGGTTTCACTGGTTGGCTCTGTTATTTTTTTAATTTGTTGCTGGGCTTCACTGGTTGGCTCTGTTATTTTTTTAATTTGTTGCTGGGCTTCACTGGTTGGCTCTGTTATTTTTTTAATTTGTTGCTGGGTTTCACTGGTTGGCTCTGTTATTTTTTTAATTTGTTGCTGGGCTTCACTGGTTGGCTCTGTTATTTTTTTAATTTGTTGCTGGGTTTCACTGGTTGGCTCTGTTATTTTTTTAATTTGTTGCTGGGTTTCACTGGTTGGCTCTGTTATTTTTTTAATTTGTTGCTGGGTTTCACTGGTTGGCTCTGTTATTTTTTTAATTTGTTGCTGGGTTTCACTGGTTGGCTCTGTTATTTTTTTTATTTGTTGCTGGGTTTCACTGGTTGGCTCTGTTATTTTTTTTATTTGTTGCTGGGTTTCACTGGTTGGCTCTGTTATTTTTTTTTATTTGTTGCTGGGTTTCACTGGTTGGCTCTGTTATTTTTTTAATTTGTTGCTGGGTTTCACTGGTTGGCTCTGTTATTTTTTTAATTTGTTGCTGGGTTTCACTGGTTGGCTCTGTTATTTTTAATTTATGGTTGATCCTGGAAGATTGATAAAAATCTGATTCAGTGCTCAGGTGCAATATTTTAAACTATTCCTGTCTATACTTTCTGGATCCAGTATTTACAGTTTTACATTTGTATATTTTTTTCCTCTAACAGGGATCCTGTATTTACAGTTTTACATTTGTATATTTCCCCTCTAACAGAAGGAACTAAACAAGCAAACAGAAGATGATGAAGTCAACGCTCCTTTCCACAGAAAACCATTTTGTGTTTACAAAGGTCACACAGCTGACCTCCTGGACATCTCTTGGTCAAAGGTCAGTAGGGCAACTTGCCAGAATTGAATTTAAAAAATATCTTTGAGCTAACTTACACTGCCTACCTTGTAGTTTGTTCTTGGATGAAAAAGGCTATGGAAACAAATAAAAAAAAAAGAAAAGCAGGTTGAATTTCAATTAAGAAGGAAGAAGAATTGCATTGAATTATTTAAGTACATTTTTAGCAAAAATTGAAAATATTTTGAATCTTAGCTTTAGCAGACACTGCATTGTAATTTATTATCTGAACAGAACTACTTTATCCTGTTGTCTGAGACAGTGTGTGTAGTAATTTATTATCTGAACAGAACTACTTTATCCTGTTGTCTGAAACAGTTTGTGTAGTAATTTATTGTCTGAACAGAACTACTTTATCCTGTCCTCGTCCATGGACAAGACAGTCAGGCTGTGGCACATCTCTCGCAGGGAGTGTCTGTGCACCTTCCAGCACATCGACTTCGTCACCGCCATTGTTTTTCATCCCAAGGTAAGTCTTGTTTTCTTCCTAAGTACAAAGTCTGTCGATTTTCTTTAATATTTGTATTTACCAGGATAACTTCTACTTTTATAAAGTTGGTGTGTTTGTCTGGTAGAATGACGACTACTTTTATAAAGTTGGTGTGTTTGTCTGGTAGAATGACGACTACTTTTATAAAGTTGTTGTGTTTGTCTGGTAGAATGACCACTACTTTTTGAGAAATTTTGGTATGTGACCTGACAGAATGACCGCTACATTTTGAGATAGTTTGGTATGTGACCCTGACAGGATGACCGCTACATTTTGAGATAGTTTGGTATGTGACCCTGACAGGATGACCGCTACATTTTGAGATAGTTTGGTATGTGACCCTGACAGGATGACCGCTACATTTTGAGATAGTTTGGTATGTGACCCTGACAGGATGACCGCTACATTTTGAGATAGTTTGGTATGTGACCTGATAGAATGACCACTACATTTTGAGATAGTTTGGTATGTGACCTGATAGTATGACCGCTACATTTTGAGATAGTTTGGTATGTGACCCTGACAGGATGACCGCTACTTTTTGAGTGGTTCCCTGGACGGCAAGCTGCGACTGTGGAACATCCCAGACAAGAAGGTCACTCTGTGGAACGAACTCTCCGGCAACTCCAATTTGATAACGACGGCAAATTTTTGCTACAACGGCAGATTGGCGGTGGTTGGCACCTACGACGGGAAATGTATTTTCTACACTACAGAGGTCAGTAGGTCAACAGTTGTTGAAAAAAAAATAATGTGGTGTTCTGCGTTAGTTCCAGGATTTATTGCCTTTGTTCATCTTTATCAAATGAAAATGTTCAAGCTGATTGTGTGCTAAAAGGTGGTTGAGCTGAAAGTTTTAAAACTTTGGTTGACCTCATCAGTTTTATATCATTAACTGTACACAACATACTGGCTATAAAATCAACTGCTTAATTTTCTCTTGTTAAAAGCTACAAATTACAAAATCTGTTACACCCAAATTACATATCAGATTTTATATCAGTTCTAACACAACTAACATGCTCTATAGTGGTACTATGAATAGTTTTATTGTTTCTGTTTCCATAGAAACACAAGACTAGGATCTAATAATTAACTGCAATGTTTTTCTTGTTTAGCAATTGAAATACTACACCATGGTCAATGTGAGGTCATCCAGAGGGAAGAACTCAAAGGGAAGAAAAATAACTGGTATAGAGAGTATGCCAGGTGAAGAAAAGGTGAGACTTATTTCATGTTGATTTACACTGTGTTACACACTTCTTTCCTAGTTTGATTGGTGGTTCACTCAATGGTCAGGAAGGAATAAGTATAATGAAATCATAATTGTTGGAATACAGGGACTAGATGTCTAATTACATGTAAAAATGTTCGAATACATGTCAGCAGGTTTGACCATACTTTCAGATCTTGATAACATCAAATGACTCAAGAATCAGACTTTACAACTTAAGAGACCTGACTTTATCCTGCAAGTATAAGGGATGTATGAACAACAGCAGTCAAATCAGGGCCAGTTTCAGGTAACTGGATTTAAAACTGAGTCGTTTCAGGTGTATGGGTTATAAATTTAGACTAATTTTATGTGTGCATGTTCAACATAGGCATATTTCAGTTGTGTTTCAGGAGAATGTGCTACTTAATAAGACCAGCAAGACATTTTGAATGTCATGCATTTTGTTTTGGCTGTTGTTTTTTTTTTTTGGCCTGATACTTTAACCCTTGTTTCTGACCAACAATGATGCCAGCAGAAAAAAATAGAATCTGTCTGCATTTGAGTTGAAATAACTCCTTTAATTTACTTTGATAGTTTTGGTAAATTCTGCTGTGTACCTAACGAGAGAGAAGAATACATTAGGTGATGATTGACTTGTTTTGTCAAAAAATATTTATAAAGAAAGAAAATTTTCACAGCCCAACTGGCAAGTATGTTATTTGTGGCTCAGAAGACCATTTCCTGTATGTCTGGAAAACCAACCACGAGTTCATCAAGTTCACATCAGCCAGGCGAGACCGGAATGATTACTGGGAGGCAATCAAAGGTACAAATAATGCCAGATTTTTCAACAGTGGGGGTTAAGGTTAAAATAATTTTCACAACTTTTCTATTGCTATCCTCACTTATTCTTAGTGCGTGTCCATTGACTTCAAAACCTATTTGGTTCAAAATCTGCTGTCAATTTATTTTATAATCTATTTAGTTTGATTTAACTTTATTAATTTTATAACCTATTTAGTTTGATTTAACTTTATTAATTTTATAACCTATTTAGTTTGATTTAACTTTATTAATTTTATAACCTGTGTTTTATAGTCCACAATGCTGTAGTGACCTCAGCCGTCTTTGCTCCGAACCCGTCTTTCATCTTTCGTATGGCGGAGCAGCAGAACCTGGAGCTGAAGGGTCAGCCCATGTCAGTGGACGATGACACGGAGGAGAGGGAGATCATCGTGTCCGCAGACTTCACAGGGGCCATGAAGGTGATCACCAACAGACCCAACAGTCGCAGCATGTTCTTCTGAAGCCTTGCCCTGTGATATTTTTATCTAGTCTCAAGTAGCGCTAGACTCTTGCGGAACTCACACATTTTTAGGGGTTAAAACTTCATCTAAAAGATTGATCTACGTAGAAATAGCTAGTTAATATGTGTTATCTTTTATTTAACAAAGAAGTTATTTTTTTTATTTGTGCCATTGTAATCATGTTCCTGCTTTTTGTCTAACCACCCTTTTGTTGTCACATTATCTACTTCAACAAGAATATAGAACAAAGATAGAACATAGAACAAAAATAGAACATAGATAGTAGATCAAAGAAAAACAACTAGCACTTATATTCAAGCCAGATATTCAATGTTCTCATTTCATTGTAAAATTTATTCATAGCTTTGGCCTATCATTCAATGTTGTGTTTCATTTAAGTCTGCCGTTCAATTACAAAATGTATGAACTGTTGACTCCATTTTTGTTGAATATCATTAGGTTATAAAATATATAATGTATTAGCAAATTTTTTTCAAACCAAAAAGCAATACAATTGGCAAATACTTAAGGCCTTTGACATGCAAAGACAACATATTTCATTATGTTTAATGATTCAGTATGTTGAAGCAGTCCATGTTCATCAAGAACACTCTAACAATAATTTTTCTGTGTTTGAAAGTTTGATGGTGGTTCAAAATTCTTTAAAATTTTGTGTAAATCTATGGTTGCAAGTGTTGTGAAAATCTGGCAACTTTTGTATAAATCTATGGTTGCAAGGAACCAGATAAGCCAGCAGTTGTTTTTTTTGTGTGTGTAGGACTATGTCCTGGCATCCAAGACCTTCTGTAACAGCTGTTCATAGCTCTGAGGCCAGTGAAGATGTGATTGTGTATAAAATGTTGATATGTATGTACACCACTGTATACGGCCCCTTAAAAATTATTTTTCTCATTAGTCTCCTTTCACTATAGCTCTGAATGTATGTATTCCAACACTCACACACTATGTAAAATCCCCCCCCCCCCCCCAAAGTGTGATGCATGTCTCCTCAGATGCTTAATAAATAATAATAATAAATCCCACAGTTACATTCAAATACCAACCTTCTCTTCCGCTGTACCTTTTTTTCAATCTGTCTCCTTACCCCCCCCCCCCCCACCCCCCCTGTACAATGACTGTCTGGGCCAGTAGTCCACTCATCTCTAGCTGTGATATCTTGTGACTTTCCCATGTGTAATTTCCTGTCAGCCATCTTGTAATCTGATGCTTAAACTTTGACCCCTGCTACACAGGGAGGACTGAACAGCTTTAAAGTTTCAGTGTTTGTGTACAGGTCTACCATTTTTATTGAAGCTCTGGTTGAGTTAGCTTTTTTGTCACTATAAAATAACTATGTGAATCTTGACAGTAACTTGACTTAATAATTTGGGTGCTCTAAGTATACATATATGGCAAAACTTGAAATTCTTAATGTCAGTGGTTTTAAAGGAATAAAGATTGTAATAAATGCTTTTGTATAGAAAAAAATTATATTTAATCCGTATTATGTACTGAGCTAAACAAATGGTATACCACTTGATTTGATGTCATTAATTAACAGCTTAAAACTTAAATTAGCTGTGACCACAACATAACTTAAATAATTAACTTTTACACCTGTTATTGTACCTTATTTTTTTCTACTTATTGCATCAATAGTATGCAGGCTTGTTCTTGTATGTAATCTCCCCGAGTAATAATTGTATGGTTATATAATGTCAGTTTAGGTTTGCCAATAAAAAAATATGGAGCACTGAGCCTTGTTGCACTAGTCTGGTGGAGCAAATATCAACAAATAAAAAACTTTTTTTGTGAAGGATGTTGAGCACGCCAGTCAAGTTGTTAAATACTGGGTAGGTCAGCGGTAGATGAACTGTTAGTTGAAGATTGTTTGAACTACTGTAGGCAGCCTTTATGTTACTACCATGCCTTTAAAGGTAACAAGGTTTCTGTATCTGCCATAAAAAAAACGCTTGCTCAAACTAAACAAAGAATTGCCTTGTTTAAAGATTCTCATTTCCTGTGCTAGGATGTAGTTACCAACACAATGTCTAGCCTTCATCACCAGCAACAAGGGCTTTGATAGCTGTTGGAAAATATTTTCCCAAACATAAGCAACTGACACCGCTGTATTATGTAAACCTATTTTTACTGCAACAATTACTCTCAGCTGTGGCCAGTTTGTCATGCAGTACAAAAACTTTTAGTTGTGAGCAGAAGAAAAAAAACACTTGCTCTTGTATGAGCTAGTGTTGAGCACAGGTGTATGCTGGGAAATTAACCACCTACTTAAGGTTTACCACCAGTACTTGTAGAAATTGTTCATGATTTATACTTTGATTTCATGGAAAGGATAAAAAAACAATCCTCAAGCCTAATGTTTGACTACAAAATAGCACTTTTTAGTGGTTTTTAGACGATGAACAAAAATTATTTGAATTATATTGGACAATATTAGATTGTTATAACTATTGTTATGTTGTGGTATTTGGATAG
Organism: Physella acuta; assembly: GCF_028476545.2. Taxonomy (NCBI): domain Eukaryota; kingdom Metazoa; phylum Mollusca; class Gastropoda; family Physidae; genus Physella; species Physella acuta. The sequence continues at coordinate 11,093 of NW_026731678.1, read as the reverse complement.
ACCAATTTGTCACAATATAACCAAAACTAAACAAGGTCAGACAGGGAACAAATCCTTTTTTGTTTTGACTATTTTTTGTGTAACAAATATGATGATTAAAATTGTCCTTCAGAAATATGACATGTAATACAAGCATTTAATAAAGAAATAGAGAACTATGAGTTATTTTTTATACTTGATTTTCTTCATTTAAAAATATTTTAAAAAGCAAATATTGATGATTTGATTTTCCCTGTCACTGGCTGTCACTGTCACCACTTCCAAAAATAGGGGTGTTGCGTGGCCACTAGGGCCGGTTGAGAGTGTTAAGGAAGTTATATGAGAAAACATTTTACATCTAACAATCAAAGAGATTTTTCAGACACTGGTATAAAAAAATAGCCCAACAAAGCTTGTAACTCATTTGATTTATTTTAACATGTAACAAAATTATTCAAAAACTTATCATAGCTGATGGAGAAAGTGAGCATACAGCAAGTGAACTAAATGCTAATGAGGTTAGTACTGAGATGGGCTTATTGTGATCATGAAGAAGTCAAAGTCCGTTTTAGTCAGCTGTCTTAAGTAAGGCGTTGATCATTTTTATGGCATTCAAAACAATTGCAATACATGAGACTTTTTATGCCCAAATAAAATGGTAAGAGTTCCTCTCAAGTCATAGTAAAATCTGTAGGGGTTACAAGAAACTATTTACACATTGTTTTAATGGTTACTGACAAGTATTTTGTTATGAGTCAAGTTCAAATCTTTAGCAGATTCTTACATTAGTTGATGTGTATGTGTGTGAGGTGTCACTGAAGTTGAATCAGGTTTCTTGGGGTCAATAAAGTCTGAGGTATCACTGTCCAAGTTTTGGGGTCAGTCAATATTTTAGGGGTCAGTTAAAAGTTTAGACATCACAGCTATCACAGGCCAGAGCACAGTTGCGTTTCATCCAGGCTGAATTAAATTTACAATCCCCTCTGGCCTGCCAAAGGCCGCAGGGTTTGTCTCCCCACTTGTTGATGCAGGTTGCTATCGGAACACCAAATATATTCTAATCATTTCTTTTTCAAATTCATTTATGTAAAGAAAAAAACAGCAAGTTAAAATACAGAAAACAAAAGGGTTGACTAGAGATGTAATTAACATGGATAAACATGCAGAAAATAGATAATTAATTAAAATCACCAAAACAAGAATTAATTAGTGCTGTAAATAAATAAGTAAAAAACACAGAAAAAAGCTTCACACAGATGCACCAACCTGGCTTTTTTAGTACTGGAGCTGATGTAGTCCTAGCTGTTGTTGGTGGCTGTGGCATGGTGGGTGGTGGTGACGCGATGGTTGATGGTGACACACTCACTTGTTGATTGTGTGTTCCAGTGGTGACCAATGTTACATTTTTTGTTTCATTATTTGACTCTGATGTTGCAGTAGATGTTACTGCTGTAGTGTGCATTACACTAGCATTCTTCACGGTGTCTGCAGTATTTATCACTGTGTATGTAGAATTAATAAGTGTGCCTAAATGAAAATGAATTTATAAAACTGGTATTAAGTGCATGACATGTATCAACTAACAAGTGACATATCAATGACAGTAAACACAACTACAGCAGCTAAAGAAAGTTCTGAAAAGAAGAGAGAAAGTGATCAGCTGGTACATACCATTTAAAGTACTGTTGGAGCAAGCACTGCAAGATTGCTGGCAGTGTTTTTCCATCCAGTTTCTATTGATCTCACACTGGCTAGTGTTGGCCCAGTTCTCACATTCTGTATCTGACCAAATATTTTTACAGTCTGAGGAAAACAGAGGGCATTGGGTGAAGAATAACATAATATATTTCATCTCCATATAGCATCTTAAGGGGATAGGCTACTGCTTTACCATACATCCAGGATTTAAGACTGGGATAAGAACCTACCATCAGTACAGTTCATGCAAGATTTTTTGCAGTTTTTCCTCATCCAATGTTTGTTTATTTTACATTCACCATTGAGTGCCCAGGTTTCACATTCAGTCTCATTTTTCCATTTATTTTTACATTCTGGAGGGATAAAATTAAAAAGTAATAAATACTAAAATTTTATTTCAATCAGAATATTTTTAAAAATAAGTTAAAAAGTTAAGGGTAGGGTTATAAATTATATAATATAATTGATTTCATATATTTTTCTAAATTATTCTTTTTAGTATGTTATTTATGATCATTATGATACAATGTTAATGTAATGTATTCATATTTTAATTATTTTTATATTATTATTATGATGGTGTAGTAATGTGTTATAATGTTGTAATTGTAACATAAATCATCATTACATACATACATTAATTATAATTGTAATAATGTAATATATAAATATAATTAATTTATAATTACTATCTACTTTACTGGATTTTCAATAGCATTAATCTAATTTTATTATCAATGATATTTTTCTAGTTTGTATATGTTTTAAAAGTCTGAAATTACTATAACTAATACAATAATAGTTAATCAATAGGTCAGAACACTTAATTTGGATTTACCTGCATTTTCATCCCACCTTTCGACAAATAGACTCTCAGAATTTTCTTCGTATTCTGTGGGACACACACAGTGGCATAGTTTTATTTTGTGGCCAGGATTTTTGCAATTTGTGGCTGTAAAGCAGAATTTAAACCTATACGAGCTGTACGTTTTCTGAAAACTTTAGAACTATGTTATTCCAAGTTTCATGGAATGATCGTCTAAAAATAAAACTTACAATCAAAACATTTCTTGCAAGATTTTCGGCAATTTTCAGTCATCCACTTCGGGTTTTTTCTGCATTCGCCGTTTCTTGCCCAGTCTTCACATTCATTGTTATTGTGGTAATTTGTGCATTCTGTAAACAGTAAAGTAATACCTACTTATGGTAGATGAAGTAGAATACACCTGGTTTTTTATCTCACTTATTTTTTCCCATTTTCGCTGGTTGGGCTCACTGATGCGATCTAGTTTAGCAAGAGTTTCTTTCAGGCATCTCTTCATCTTAAAACCAAACATTTTTTTTTTAAGTTGCACCCCTGGAGAAAAAATATCTGACAGAACCCCTGAATCTCAGAAAACGAATTTGGATACGTTACACATTATGTAAGCAGCTTTCGTTTCATGTAAGAGTATTTAAAAAGTTAAATGGGAAATAATAAGATACACAGGGTAGTGGGAAAAGTTTACACCTACCGTCATGATGTAGGAATAAAGTATACCATCAAAGTGAAAAAATGTAAACCAATACGAGATAGTGAGAAAACAAAACGAATACCATCGCGATACGAGATAGTGAGAAAACAAAACGAATACCATCGCGAGATATTGAGAAAAAAAACGAATACCATCGCGAGATAGTGAGAAAAAAAGTATACCATCGCGAGATAGTGAGAAAAAAATGTATACCATCGCGAGATAGTTAGAAACAAAATGTATACCATCGCGAGATAGTGAGAAAAAAATGTATACCATCGTGGCAACTGTTGCAGGATCTCTGGCAGTTGCTTCTCATCCATACCGAGTTGGCCGAACACTCGCCGTTTTTAGCCCACGTGTCACATTCTGTGTCGTTCCAGGAGTTCTTACAGTCTGGAAGTACACAACAGATACAGTAACACACACTCCAACACACTCTGTGTCATTCTATGAGTTCTTACAGTGTGAAAGTACACACAACATACAGTAACGCCCTGCTACACACACCTTGCATCACACATGCATCACATATAAGATACAGTAACACACACTGCAACACACGTCGTAGCACACAACAGTAACACCCTGCACACTGTGAAGACGCAAACATCATGCGTTAGCAGTTGGGGAAAGATTTAAGCGCCAGTTGGTTATAGAATAGTACAGTTGGTTAGTCGAGTGTTAGAAAGCAAGAGTCCCGACATAAACCTCCTAAATGAACCTACCTTCCCAATACAAACCTCCTACACAAACCTTTCTTTCTACAAACCTCCTACACGAACCTTTCTTTCTACAAACCTCCAACACGAACCTTTCTTTCTACAAACCTCCTACACGAACCTTTCTTTCTACAAACCTACACGAACCTTTCTTTCTACAAACCTCCTACACGAACCTTTCTTTCTACAAACCTACACGAACCTTTCTTTCTACAAACCTCCAACACGAACCTTTCTTTCTACAAACCTCCTACACGAACCTTTCTTTCTACAAACCTACACGAACCTTTCTTTCTACAAACCTTCTACACGAACCTTTCTTTCTACAAACCTCCTACACGAACCTTTCTTTCTACAAACCTCCAACACGAACCTTTCTTTCTACAAACCTACAACACGAACCTTTCTTTCTACAAACCTCCAACATGAACCTTTCTTTCTACAAACCTACACGAACCTTTCTTTCTACAAACCTCCTCCACGAACCTTTCTTTCTACAATCCGCCTACACGAACCTTTCTTTCTACAAACCTCCTACACGAACCTTTCTTTCTACAAACCTCCCACACGAACCTTTCTTTCTACAAACCTTCTCCACGAACCTTTCTTTCTACAACCTCCCTTTCTTTCTACAAACCTTCTACACGAACCTTTCTTTCTACAAACCTCCTACACGAACCTTTCTTTCTACAAACCTCCAACACGAACCTTTCTTTCTACAAACCTACACGAACCTTTCTTTCTACAATCCGCCTACACGAACTTTTCTTTCTACAAACCTTCTCCACGAACCTTTCTTTCTACAAACCTCCAACATGAACCTTTCTTTCTAAAAACCTCCTACCCGAACCTTTCTTTCTACAAACCTACAACACGAACCTTTCTTTCTACAAACCTCCTCCACGAACCTTTCTTTCTACAATCCGCCTACACGAACCTTTCTTTCTACAAACCTTCTCCACGAACCTTTCTTTCTACAAACCTCCAACATGAACCTTTCTTTCTAAAAACCTCCTACCCGAACCTTTCTTTCTACAAACCTTCTCCACGAACCTTTCTTTCTACAAACCTTCTCCACGAACCTTTCTTTCTACAAACCTCCAACATGAACCTTTCTTTCTACAAACCTTCTCCACGAACCTTTCTTTCTACAAACCTTCTCCACGAACCTTTCTTTCTACAAACCTCCAACATGAACCTTTCTTTCTACAAACCTACACGAACCTTTCTTTCTACAAACCTCCTCCACGAACCTTTCTTTCTACAAACCTTCTACACGAACCTTTCTTTCTACAAACCTTCTACACGAACCTTTCTTTCTACAAACCTTCTACACGAACCTTTCTTTCTACAAACCTTCTACACGAACCTTTCTTTCTACAAACCTTCTACACGAACCTTTCTTTCTACAAACCTTCTACACGAACCTTTCTTTCTACAAACCTTCTACACGAACCTTTCTTTCTACAAACCTTCTACAAAAACCTACCGTCCCAGCACAGGTTGCACGCCTTCTTACAGTTTTCCGCCATCCAGGTCTGATTAGTTTTACACTCTCCATTTTTAGCTCTACTCTCGCAGTCCGTGTCGTTCTGGAAGTTTTTGCAGTCTGTTGGTGGGGGAGGGGGGGGGGGGGGGTGGGGGGAGGGGGGTTAAGGTTTTAGTAATGTTGGTGGGGGGGGGGGGGGCTAGATTATTGTAATGTCATACAATGGTCACGAGTTTTATTTACCACCTTTATTTTTTTTTTATTAATTTATTTTAATTTAGCCTACAACTGACAAACACACGCACATAACCGACAAACACATGCACAGACACGTGACCTTGAGGACACCTCTTGCACGACTTCCGGCAATTTTCCTTCATCCAGACCGGATTCCGGTCACATTCTCCCCGCTTGGCCCACGGCTCACAGTCCGTGTCGTTCCAGATGTTTCGACACTCTGGGGAAAAGTAGGTCAGTTATTTTGGGCGATTTCTTTTGGTGATTTATTAATCGGTGCTTTTCAAAATTATTTAATCGCAGTTTTTTTTTTTTTTTTTTAATAAAATGGGCATTTTTGGGCTAGATGGTCGTCTAATAGTTTTCTGTCACTTATGTAGTCAGTGTGTTTTTCTGCTTTTCTCTTGTATTTGTGTGTGTATGTGTGTGTGTGTGTGTGTGTGTGTGCTGTGCTAATTAATTGTTTTTTATGTGTTTTATATTGTTTTTTCCCCAATATTTTCATATAAACAACGAAACTAAATTTATTTAGTGCATGAAAATGAACCGTCGGCCAGTCAGTGCTAACTAAACAACTCGTGAATAGATCTACTAGAATCCCCTACATCCACCCCTACATCCACCCCTCCCCACCCTAGCACCTACCCTCCACCGGCCTCCACCCCCCACCCTTGCCGAGGTGGAAGTTCTCCTGACTACAGTTGACCTGCAGGGGACACACACAGTGACAGGTTTTATTCAGGTAACCCGGCGTCTTGCAGGTGGGGTCAGGTGGACAGTTTTCTGAAATATACGCGCTAGGTAAGGGAAGTAATGTGGCTTATGTAAGGGAGGTAATGTGGCTTATGTAAGGGAGGTAATTTAGGTAGTGTGAGTATTGTGAGGTATATAAGGGAGATAATGTTAAAGTTGTATGGAGGTGATGAAGTCAAGTAAAACCGTGTTCCTGTATTATGTAGAGATAACTGTGTCGCATGATGTTTTATGACAAGTGCCGGGTACGTGTTACAACTGAGTGTGCTCAAATTTGAAATTAACGCAAGTAACCCACCATATGAGACCGAATGTCCTAGATATTACTGAAACTGTTTACTTTGTTACTGAAACTGTTTACTTTGTTACTGAAACTGTTTACTTTATTACTGAAAGGTTTGACTTTGTTACTGAAAAGGTTGACTTTGTTACTGAAATTGTTGGATTTGTTACTGAAACTGTTTACTTTGTTACTGAGACATTTGAGTTTGTTACAGAAAAAGTTGACTTACTGCCGCAATCGTACATCAGGTTGACGACCTTGATGTCTGAAAAGGCCAGCTTTCTGGTTCTCACAGCTCCTATCTCCTGCTCCCGGCTTTCGTCTAACGCTCGGATCGTCTGCTTCTTCTGGTCCCTAGAAAAAGCCTGGCGGGAAAACAGATTTTAATTTTGGTTCATGATTTTAAAAACATGAACTTTACCGACAGTTGATGGTTGACGGAGTACTGTTGTGCTTTCATGTTTGTATACAGTGTTTCTCTTGGAAAAAGGAAATTGAATTTTAAGAAATCTAAGAGAATGTAAATTTTAAAATTTGGTTACAAAAGCCAAACTGCCAACTGGATATGAGAAAAAAAAGCCTACTTATAATAATAACCTAAAGGCTAAAACCAACCAACTTGGCCACTGAACAGTACGCTCCTAAACACAAAACAAAAAAAAAATACTCCTACTTAAAATGTTTACACTTTTAATGTAAAATGAGGAATGCTTTTTTTTTTAAATTTTTATTGCAGGTTTTTTCTTCAAAGAAAACAACCCCAGACTATGTAATTGCTTACTTTAACCTCTTCCCGTTGAAAATATTTGAGTGGCCTCTGAAAGCTTACCGAGATCCCATAATGCATGACTGATGCATATTCATAAGGCACGCCGTACGTGTTGACCTCCTCTGATGAGTACTTCTCAAACCAGATCTGCATGTCCGCCACGACGTTGGAGAAGTTGATGCTGATGTACTCGTCTCGGTCAGGCAGCTGGTGCTCGTGGACCAGACCGATGGCGTGGCCCAGCTCGTGGAGGTACATCAAGCCCTGGGGGGGTGGGGACACATGTGACGGGGGGGGGGGACAACATATGACGGGGGGGGGGGGGCAGAAAGTCTGGTATAAGTGGGGGTGTAAGGGGGATAATGTGGGTGATGTAAGAGGGTGTGATGTGTGTGAAGCTATGTGTGTTTGTGTGTGTGTGTGGGGGGGGGGTTAAAGAAGCATATTGTTGGCGCTAAAATGGAGCTAATGTGGGTGATGTAAGTTTATCGTTATTAGACAGTGGTATAATACTACTCCCCATGCACACAAACACACACAGAGATACACACACACACACACAGGGCCTTACATTGCGACACCCAGGCGCCTCCAGGTTGAGAATCTGAGTTCCTCCCGTCATGCCTAGCTGTGACATACATCTAAAAATAAACACAGGAGACAATCAAGTAAGTTAGTATTACACTAAGGCTTATCTCCTCTTTAACAGGAAAGAGTGTCGCCATAGTTCGGTCTTTTACTGTTCAACATTGTAAATTGCTCAAACTCAAAACTCTGCAACTATGAATTCAGAAATGACCTACCCTACTCCATTTTGTATTTTAATTTTATTTTTGTCTGAAGCTGTGGCGTGACGGAACACTATGCAGGTGTCCGCCATCCATTCCTGCATGGCTTGCTTTATATGGAAGACTTCAGAGGCGGCTAGGTTACATCAAGTTAGGTTATAGGTTAGAGGCGGTTACATTACATCAAGTTAGTGTATAGGTTAGAGGAGGTTACATTACATCAAGTTAGTGTAAAGGTTAGAGGCGGTTACATCAAGTTAGTGTATAGGTTAGAGGAGGTTACATTACATCAAGTTAGTGTATAGGTTAGAGGAGGTTACATTACATCAAGTTAGTGTAAAGGTTAGAGGCGGTTACATTATATCAAGTTAGTGTATAGGTTAGAGGCAGTTACATCAAGTAAGTGTATAGGTTAGAGGCGGTTACATCAAGTTTGTGTATAGGTTAGAGGTGGTTACATTATATCAAGTTAGTGTATAGGTTAGAGGCGGTTACATCAAGTTAGTGTATAGGTTAGAGGAGGTTACATTACATCAAGTTTGTGTATAGGTTACAGGTGGTTACATTATATCAAGTTAGTGTATAGGTTAGAGGCGGTTACATCAAGTTTGTGTATAGGTTAGAGGCGGTTACATCAAGTTAGTGTATAGGTTAGAGGCGGTTACATTATATCAAGTTAGTGTATAGGTTAGAGGCGGTTACATTACATCAAGTTAGTGTAAAGGTTAGAGGCGGTTACATTACATCAAGTTAGTGTATAGGTTAGAGGAGGTTACATTACATCAAGTTAGTGTATAGGTTAGAGGCGGTTACATTACATCAAGTTTGTGTATAGGTTAGAGGCGGTTACATCAAGTTAGGGTATAGGTTAGAGGCGGTTACATTACATCAAGTTAGTGTATAGGTTAGAGGAGGTTACATTACATCAAGTTAGTGTATAGGTTAGAGGCGGTTACATTACATCAAGTTTGTGTATAGGTGAGGGGGTTACATCAAGTTAGTGTATAGGTTAGATGCGGTTACATTACATCAAGTTTGTGTATAGGTGAGGGGGTTACATCAAGTTAGTGTATAGGTTAGAGGCGGTTACATTAAGTTAGTGTATAGGTTAGAGGAGGTTACATTACATCAAGTTTGTGTATAGGTTACAGGTGGTTACATTACAACAAGTTAGTGTAAAGGTTAGAGGCGGTTACATCAAGTTAGTGTATAGGTTAGAGGCGGTTATATTACATCAAGTTAGTGTATAGGTTAGAGGCGGTTACATCAAGTTTGTGTATAGGTTAGAGGCGGTTACATCAAGTTTGTGTATAGGTTAGAGACGGTTACATTACATCAAGTTAGTGTATAGGTTAGAGGCGGTTACATCAAGTTTGTGTATAGGTTAGAGGCGGTTACATTACATCAAGTTAGTGTATAGGTTAGAGGAGGTTACATTACATCAAGTTAGTGTATAGGTTAGAGGCGGTTACATTATATCAAGTTAGTGTATAGGTTAGAGGCGGTTACATTACATCAAGTTAGTGTATAGGTTAGAGGAGGTTACATTACATCAAGTTAGTGTATAGGTTAGAGGCGGTTACATTATATCAAGTTAGTGTATAGGTTAGAGGAGGTTACATTACATCAAGTTAGTGTATAGGTTAGAGGCGGTTACATTATATCAAGTTAGTGTATAGGTTAGAGGCGGTTACATTACATCAAGTTAGTGTATAGGTTAGAGGAGGTTACATTATATCAAGTTAGTGTATAGGTTAGAGGTGGTTACATTACAAGTTAGTGTATAGGTTAGAGGCGGTTACATCAAGTTTGTGTATAGGTTAGAGGCGGTTACATCAAGTTAGTGTATAGGTTAGATGCGGTTACATTACATCAAGTTAGTGTATAGGTTAGAGGCGGTTACATTACATCAAGTTAGTGTATAGGTTAGAGGTGGTTACATTAAGTTTGTGTATAGGTTAGATGCGGTTACATTACATCAAGTTAGTGTATAGGTTAGAGGCGGTTACATTCAGGGTTCCTACACCAAAGTGAACTTGAAATTCCAGGAGAATTCCAGGAGTTTTCCAGGAGAAAAACCAAAATTCCAGGACATAATTTAACCTATTAAAAAGCAATAACGACTTAACCCCGCGCTGAATGGAAGGGAGTTTGACATTCCTTAATTAGGAAGTGGTCTTTATAAAATGCTATGTAGCATAGCATTTGTAATTTTTAAAAGTAACTGTTTCTAAACCATTTAGTTTAGTTAAAGTAGATTCAATTTTGCACCCCACCCCTCCCATTTATAAATTGTTATTCATAAAATTGCTATCTCCTCTCCCCCCCCCCCCCTTTGGAAAATGTGGTGGCACTTTTTTACCAGTCACTATCCTGTAACAATTTTTATCTTTGTACTACACAACTGAGGTAGAGAAAATTTGAATCAGTGTGTAGTCTTGTAGCAGTTTACTTTCTTAACTTTGACTGTGTATGATTCAATACTTCAGCATAAATTGATTAAAATGAGCTTTTTGTAAACACATTTTTTATCCCTTTTCATCAGCCCCCCCCCCCCCCGCGCCCCCCCCCCCCCTTATGCCAATGAGTAGTTAAATATATAAATGTGACACTTCTTAAACAACTAAATAACAGTTCTTCTTTATTATCCCCCCCCCCCCCAAAAAAAAAGAGTAAAATTTCACAACTTTAAAAATATTAGAAAACAATTTCAGCAATAAACTAATTTAAAATGTTAATCAATTATATGTTTGCACTTTTGTTTTCAATTCAATGATTACTGAAATAGTGTGAGTAAATTCACTTAGTAAAATAATTATAAATTAATTTAGATGTTTGCTACTGAGAAACTTATTTGACCT